>NW_021832429.1:55000-62189 GCF_006345805.1 Octopus sinensis | reverse complement strand
TGTATGTGTGTAATTTGTATAAATGCGACGGGTGGATGACGATGGTATAGTGAAAGTTTGTAGCAGTAGTAGTATTAGTAGTAGTAGTAGTAGTTATGATTTTAAATTTTGCCACAAGGGCAGCCATTTTCGGGGAGGGTTACATCGACCCCACTGTTTTAATGCTACTGAATTTTTATTGACCCCGAAAGGATGAAAAGCAAAGTCGACCTCGGCGGAATTTGAACTCAGAACGTAGCGACGGGCGAAATACCGCTAAGCCTTTCGTTCAGCCTGCTTGACGATTCTACCACCTCACCGCTTTAATGCTACTCCTTTCCACTATTGGCACAAGGCCTGAAATTTTGGGGTTAGGGAGTAAGTCAATTATCTCGATCCCACTATTCAACAGGCGTTTATTTTATCGACCCCGTAAGATTGAAAGGCAAAGAGGACTTCGGTGGAATTTGAACTCGAACGTAAAGTCGGACGAAATGCCGCAAAGCATTTCGTCCGGCGTGCTAACGATTCTACCAGCTTGCCACCCGAACAACAACAATAATAATGGTTTCAAATTTTGGCACAATGCCAGCAATTTTAGGAGTAGGGTTAGTAGACCACCCTGCCACCCAGTAATTATTATTAATAATATAATAATAATAATAATAATTTGGGGTGGGATAGGGTGATACGATTACATCGATCCCAGTGTTGAACTGCTACTTATTTTATCGACCCCAAAAGGATGAAAGGTAAAGTCGACCTCAGCGGAATCTGAACTCAGAACGCAGCGACGTGCGAAATACCTATTTCTTTACCTACCCACAAGGGGCTAAACACAGAGGGGACAAACAAGCCCAGACAAACGGATTAAGTCGATTACATGGACCCCAGTGTGTAACTGATACTTATTTAATCGACCCCGAAAGGGTGAAAGGCAAAGTCGACCTCGGCGGAATTTGAACTCAGAACGTAGCGGCAGACGAAATACGGCCACGCATTTCGCCCGGCGTGCTAACGTTTCTGCCAGCTCGCCGCCTTGATGATTATGATGATGATGATAGCTTTTATATTAGTCTTCAAGGCCTGAAATTTTAGGGGCAGATTTTTGTTGAGATTATCGACCCTAACACCAGATTAGTACTTTAGTTTATCCATCCCAGATAGATGATAGGGAAACTTAATCGCAGCGAGATTTGAACCCTGAATGAAAAAAAATTGAAAAGATATATAGGCGTTTTATCCGACACTCTAACACCAACATCGGCACCTATTTTCGAGAAACGGGTCTCATGGGACACAGTTCATCTTCAGGCAAACCACTACATTAAAAAAGTGTTTTTTTTTTAAATCAAGGTAATTTTTCGTTCGCGTGCCATTCCGAAAGTCTCGCGTGCCGCAGTCAGCCCATGACTGCTCTCAACGATTCTAGCAGTCTATCGCCCTTCAATAAGGGTCTCTGATAATAAAAAAAACCCACAAGGCCTGGAAAGTTAGGGGCGGAGAGGCAATGGTTAGCCGATTCAAGTGGTCCCACTATTTCACTGGTGCATCATATGTCGACTCCGAAGGAATGCAAAGCAAATATGAATTTGATTAAATTTGGACCAAGAGCATAGAGTCGGAACAAATGCCGCAAGTAATTTTTTGTCCGACGCACTAACAAGTTTGCCAATATGCAAGTGCCGGTGATCAGAGACGGCATTGATTCTTTTATCCTTTCTGCTGTTCTTCCTTCCTTCCTTCCTTCCTTTCTCGTTTTCGCTTTTTATTTATTTTTTAATATTATTATTACGTGAATGGTTTAATTAACAACGGTTAGATCCATAACAGCTAAAGAACATATATGTATATTTATTCTCCGTCCGTCTGGCTTTCCCCCTCTGTCCCTCTCTCATATATATATAATATATATACATATAAACAAACGTGTGTGTGTGTGTATATATATATATATATATATATATATATATATATAAATATATAATATATATATCCTGCACACGTCTTTCGTTCGTGCTACACTCACAGATAGGCATAGACACACATGCACATAATTCTCTGCCAAACACATGCCAAAAACCTGAACTTCCAATCTCCCCCCCCTCTCTCTCTTACTCATTCTCTCTCTCTCATCGCTCTCTCTCTCTAACACTCGCGCGCACACACACATGTATACATACATACATACTACACACACAACACATACATACATACATACATACATACATACACACACACACACACATACAAGTCATACATACATACATACATACATACATACCCATACATACACACACACCACATACATACATACATACATACATACACACACACATCTACATACATACATACACACATACATACATACATACATACATACATACATACTACATACATACATACATCATACATACATACATACACACACACCACACATACATACATACATACATACATACATACATAGGTGTGTATGCATGAACATCATGAACACCCGTCTCTACTTTTTCTCTCAGATTTACACAATTTAATCCATGGTATATATAATATCTATATATATATATATTATATATATATATACGCACATATATAACCGGCCACGCGCACATGTGTATAGATATACCACACAAAACATAGATATACTACATACACATACCAACACTGACTACCTGTATCTCTTCCTCTTCTCTCGTATATACACAGAACTTAATCCATAAACCACGACACATATCTATATATACATACATATATAAATATATATATATATATATAGATATATATATATATACATATACACATACACACCAACGCTATGAATCCCCATCTCTCTACACCCTCGCTCTCATATATATATATATATATATATATATACAGGTCTAGTCATGTAGTATTTGTAAGTATATATATATATATATATATGTGTGTGTATATATATATTATATATATGTGTGTATATATATATATATATGTGTGTGTGTATATATATATATGTATGTGTGTATGTATATATATATATATGTGTGTATGTATATATATATATATATGTGTGTATGTATATATATATATATATGTGTGTGTGTATATATTTATATATGTATGTATGTATGTATATATATTTATATACGTAGTTTAATCCATAGTGGTCATGCAGGTAGTATTAACGGCTTCGGTCGAACTGCTAGTTGGCTGGAAGTTGGAATTAAGTAGCAAGCCGGCTAAACTACAGCTGATGGTGTTAATGTTGAGACTACTGGTGTTGTCGTTGTTGTTGTTATTGTTGCTGCTGCTGCTGTTGTTAGTGTCAGTGCTGTTGGTGGTTGTGGTGGTGGTGGTGGTGGTTGTGTTACGATGTTTCTGTTGCTAGTGCGGTTAAATGTTAGTTTGTAGGGTGTTCTTGATGATGATGGTGATGATGGCGGTGGTGGTGATGGTGGTAGTGCTGCTACTACAACTAGTAACCAAGTTAAATAGCATCAGTCCTTTTCCACCAGTATATTTATGTGTGTGTGTGTATATATATATATACATAGGTATGCTCATACGTACACCACATATGTATACATATAACAAAATTCGAAAATCTGGTACCGTGCATCACTCCTAAGCGTAACACGAAAGATATATATATATATATATATATATATATATATATATAATATATATAAATATGTAATGTATGTATATATATGTATATGTATGTATATATATGTATATGTATGTATAATATGTATGTATGTATGTATATGTATATAGGTATGTATGTATATTATATATATATATATATATATATATATATAGATATAATATATATATATATATATATATAAAAGGTATGTAGAAAATAACAACATGGACAAAACGTATAACTCTTAGAAGACGATACAAAACAACGGACAGGACATCGAAACCCTCAGTCTTCAGTCAAGAACCGGATCATCGTAGTAATTTCGGCTGATTAATCTTGAGATTACTAGATCACGGCCAGCCCTCCAAGAAAAACTAAGCAACGAGCATTAGAAAAACTAAGCTGGGAGCGTAGATTTCCTGGAAGAAGGATCGAATGCATACGAACACCGGGACAGCAAAAGGGACGAATATAAAAGGCAAAAAACAATATATATATATATACACACACACACACACATACACACACACACACACACACACACACACACGAGTATTATACATTTCGTTTTTCGTCCTGTTAGTAGTAGTAGTAGTAGTAGTAGTAGTAGTAGTAGTAGTGGTGGTGGTGGTGCTTTTTTTTAATATCGGTGGGTCGTTTCTATATAACTTGTACGTAATCAGAAAGAGAGAAATGGTGGTGGTGTTGGTGTTGGTGGAGAGAATGCCGCTGTTCAGGCCGGCGATATATTTAATGAGAAGAGGAAAACGAAAATAATAATAACAATAATAATGATGATGATGATAATGTTGATGATGACGATCATAGTGACACTGATGATGATGATGATGACGATGATGACGACAACGTATCTGTCTGGAACCTGAGTAAAGAAAATATTATTAAAGATTATAATGGCGAATAACATCGGTCTGTGCACGCTTGTATTGTGTGGGTGGAAGAGAGGGAGAGAGGTTTGTTTGTGGTTGACGTTCTTCTACGGATACTTAAACCAGATTTTGTTATTCAACTGCGCCAAGCAAAGTCGTCACCGTTAACATCGAGTCCTTGACCAGTGATTCTCAACCGGGGTCTACATAACCTTCGTGGGTCATGTGGACCCTTGGAGGGCGGGGGGAAGGGGTCCATATAAGATTTTTTTGTTAAAGTTTATGCGTAATAAATTAGTTATACTTCTACAATACACAAAGGATTTTTTTTTTCTTTTTGATGTTAAAAGGCCCCGAGGGCAGGGGTTGTCACAAATTAATTGGTCGAAAATTAATTGCAATAATTGCAATAAATTAATTTACTGATAAGCTCTTTTCAATTGCAATAATTTAATGCGAAGATCACAATTTATAGCAAGCGTGCGTGGACTGACCAATTCCCTACACTGAGGCTGAGGGTTCACTCGAATTCCTTCAGGTTGAGGGTCCACTCGAATTCTCTCAGGCTGAGGGTCCACTCAGATTCCCTCAGGTTGAGGGTCCACTCGAATTCCCTCAGGCTGAGGATCCACTCCCAACCTATCCTCTCTATTAAAAATATACAGATATAGGCGTAGGAGTGGCTGTGTGGTAAGTAGCTTCCTTACGAACCACATGGTTCCGGGTTCAGTCCCACTACGTGGCACCTTGAGCCAGTGTCTTCTACTATAACCTCGGACCGACCAAAGCCTTGTGAGTGGATTTGGTAGACGGAAACTGAAATAAGTCCGTCGTATATATATATATATATATATATATATATATGGTTAAAATAGAAAGATGAATAATCTTGTTGCAGATTAATCAAAAGTTTAACCGATACCTTGGTAGCAAAAATCACGGCAGAAGAAAGCACGGTTGGAGATAAAACCTTTTGGTGACGCAACCGTGCGTTGGTGCGGATAATTGAATTTTAGTATTATTAGTGAATTGAAGAAATGGAGTTGAACGAAGATTGAACAGAATTCCTTTTATTGCATTCTACACACGTTTCAAAAGCCACAATTTTCCAAATTCTGATTAAATAAGGATCCCATATTGCGGCTTTCTCTTCAGGAAAAAAATAGGAATTCCGTTGGCAGAACAAAACAGAACAGAGGCGCAGCAAAGCAATTTGATCGAGGCGGCTCTTAAGAGCCCCAACGGAATCCTATTTCTTTCTGAAGAGAAAGCCGCAATATGGGATCCTTATTTAATCAGAATTTTGGAAAATTGTGGCTTTTGGAAACGTGTGTAGAATGCAATAAAAGGAATTCTGTTCAATCTTCGTTCAACTCCATTTCTTCAATTCACTAATAATACTATATATATATATATATATATATATATATATATATATATATATATATATATATATATATATATATATGTTTGTGTGTCTGTTTGACAACCGACGCTGTTGTGTTTAGGTCCCCGTAACTTAGCGGTTCGGCAAAAGAGACTGATAGAATAAGTACAAGACTTAGAAGAATAAGTCTTGGGGTTGATTTTCTCGACTAAAGGCGGTGCTCCAGCATGGCCACAGTCACATAACTGAAGCAAGTAAAAGGATAAAAGAGTAGATGTGTAGTGGTTTCATGCAGACATGGCGTGAATTCGATCCTCAATCGCCAAAAAGGCATCTGGTAAATATAACTGCTGTCACTCAGAAAAACTATTGTTTTATCGTGAGAAAAGTGTTGTTAAACTGTTAAGTCAAATTTGGCGATCGAGGATCGAATCCATTGTATCTGGTAGCCGATATCTGTGGAGAGGCTTTATAAGACAAGTTCCAAGATTAAGACCCGCGTGGAATTGACATATATCGGGCTTCATCCAGTTTCCGTTTACGAAATCCACTCACAAGGTTTTGGTCAGCCGAGAGCTATATTTACACTTTTCTACTCTAGGCACAAAGCCCGACATTTTAGATCGACCCCCAGTACGCAACTGATATTTAAATTATTTATCGACCCCGAAAGAATGAAAGGGCAAACTCGACCTCGGTGGAATTTGAACTCAGAACGTAACGGCAGACGAAATACCTATTTCTTTATTACCCACAAGGGGCTAAACACAGAGGGGACAAACAAGGACAGACATAGGTATTAAGTCGATTACATCGACCCCAGTGCGTAACTGGTACTTATTTAATCGACCCAGTGCGTAACTGGTACTTATTTAATCGACCCCAGTGCGTAACTGGTACTTATTTAATCGACCCCGAAAGGATGAAAGGCAAAGTCGACCTCGGCGGAATTTGAACTCAGAACGTAACGGCAGACGAAATACCTATATCTTTACTGCCCACAAGGGGCTAGACACAGAGGGGACAAACAAGGACAGACAAACGGATTAAGTCGATTACATCGACTCCAGTGCGTAACTGGTACTTAATTTATCGACCCCGAAAGGATGAAAGGCAAAGTCGACCTCAGCGGAATTTGAACTCAGAACGTAGCGGCAGACGAAATACCGCTATGCATTTCGCCCGGCGTGCTTACGTTTCTGCCAGCTTGCCGGGAGTTATATTTATGGTAGAAGACATTTGCCCAAGATGCCACACAGAGGAACTGAACCCGAAACGGTGTGGTTGGGACGCAAGCTTCTTCTT
>NW_021832429.1:12500-50000 GCF_006345805.1 Octopus sinensis | reverse complement strand
TTCTTCGACCCCCGAAAGGATGAAAGGAAAAGTCTACCTCGACGGAATTTTAACTCAGAATGTAAAGACGGACAAAATGAAACGAGCAACATGAAACGAAGTATTTCGCCCAATGACACAATGGACCGCCAGGTCCGGAATTCGAAACGGTGATCTAGCGATCGTGAGTGCAACACCCTCACCACTAGGCCACGTGCCTTCACCTAAATTAATATCACCGTCACCGTGACCGACCAGGCTATCAGATGTTGCTACACATCGCTGGGTACAATGCGCTTCGCATTGTTCCAGCCTTCAAATGACGCCATCCCGCCTGGCTAAGCGGGCAGGACAACAGAAGAAAGAGTGAGAGAAAGTTGTGGCGAAAGAGTACAGCAGGGATCGCCACCACCCCCTGCCGGAGCCTCGTGGAGCTTTAGGTGTTTCGCTCAATAAACACGCACAACGCCCGGTCTGGGCATCGAAACCGCGATCCTACGACCGCGAGTCCGCTGCCCTAACCACTGGCCCATTGCGCCTCCACAAATTAATTAATATAGTGATAGGTAATATACTTATTGGGTTATCTACTGACTGGGTATGCTGTCAAAACCCAACGAACACCAACAGCTCTAGTAATTAATCGTTCCTCCATTTATAACTATGCATAATATCGAATTTGGACAGCCATGTTATACGTTTGTCTGTCGTGTGTGTGCATGTGTCTCTCTCTCTCTGTATTTCTTAATCTTCACTCGCGTGCTTGTAAGTCATCTAATCTAAGATTAATCAAATATATTGATAGAATGGTCAAAATTAGTTAAGTAGCAGCAGTGGGTTGGTCCGCAAGTGACGAGTTATTTCAGTATATCAATAATAATAATAATAATAATAATAATAAACAAACAAACATAATTTTCTTATGGTTTCTTTGGAGTGGCTGTGTGGTAAGTAGCTTGCTAACCAACCACATGGTTCTGGGTTCAGTCCCACTGCGTGGCATCTTGGGCAAGTGTCTTCTGCTATAGCCCTGGGCCGACCAATGCCTTGTGAGTGGATTTGGTAGACGGAAACTGAAAGAAGCCTGTCGTATATATGTATATATATATATATGTATGTGTGTGTGTTTGTGTGTCTCTTTGTCCCTCTAGCATTGCTTGACAACCGATGCTGGTGTGTTTACGTCCCCGTCACTTAGCGGTTCGGCTAAAGAGACTGATAGAATAAGTACTGGGCTTACAAAGAATAAGTCCCGGGGTCGATTTGCTTGACTAAAGGCGGTGCTCCAGCATGGCCGCAGTCAAATGACTGAAACAAGTAAAAGAGTATTCTCTAGAACAACGCTAAGTACAAAACCAAATATATGGCACCCTAGGCATAACACCAACATGAACTTCCAGCATGTCGTCTCTTGAGGTCTCTGGGTGAGACTTAGAGCCAGCTTGTACAAATGTAAAGCAAAAGTCAAACATAGAAAAAAAAAAAATAAATAAAATAATAATAATAATAATAATAATGGTTTCAAATTTTTCCACAAGGGCGGCATTTTTGGCGGGGAGGTGATGAATCAATTACATCGACCCCAGAGTTCAGCTGGTACTTGTTTAATCGACCCCCAAAAGGATGAAGAGCAAAGTCGATCTCGGTGGTATTTGAACCCAGAAAGTGCAGATAGACGAAATGCCGCTAAGCATTTTTGCCCGGCATGCTAACGATTCTGCCATCTCGCCGCCTTTGATGATGATGATGATGATGATGATGATGAATTATCCTTTCTACTATAGGCACAAGGCCGGAAATTTTTGGGGAGGGGGACAAGTCGATTACATCGACTCCAATGCTCCACTGGTACTTATTTTATCGACCCCGAAAGGATGAAAGACAAAGTCGACCTCGGCATAATTTGAACTCAGAACGTAACGACAGAAGAAATACCGCCAAGCATTTCGCCTACAGTGATAACGATTCTGCCAGCTCGCTCCCTTTGATGATAATAATAATAATAATAATAATGGTTTCAAATTTTTCCACAAGGGCGGCATTTTTGGCGGGGAGGTGATGAATCAATTACATCGACCCCAGAGTTCAGCTGGTACTTGTTTAATCGACCCCCAAAAGGATGAAGAGCAAAGTCGATCTCGGTGGTATTTGAACCCAGAAAGTGCAGATAGACGAAATGCCGCTAAGCATTTTTGCCCGGCATGCTAACGATTCTGCCATCTCGCCGCCTTTGATGATGATGATGATGATGATGATGATGAATTATCCTTTCTACTATAGGCACAAGGCCGGAAATTTTTGGGGAGGGGGACAAGTCGATTACATCGACTCCAATGCTCCACTGGTACTTATTTTATCGACCCCGAAAGGATGAAAGACAAAGTCGACCTCGGCATAATTTGAACTCAGAACGTAACGACAGAAGAAATACCGCCAAGCATTTCGCCTACAGTGATAACGATTCTGCCAGCTCGCTCCCTTTGATGATAATAATAATAATAATAATAATAATAATAAGTACAAACAAACAAATAAAGCAACTACGTATGGTACGTCAAAATTGTAAGAAGGAGAAACAAGAAGAAAACGAAGAGGAGAAGAGGAAGGCGTAAAAGAGAAGAAGAGAGCCCTTTATCTCACGGAGATGAATACTAGATTAGTTGTGATTATAAATCATCCCCACTGGTCCCTGTCTATAATGAAACTAAGGTCCTTCGGTCGGCAAAGGCTACGGTGGGACAAGCAAAGACATAACAGTTGTCTGGATTTATTAATGGGACGGCGGAGTCATACTTTTATATGGTGGTTTTGGTGGTGGTGGTGGGCCAGAGAGAATTAAATACAGTGACCAGCTAGTTGCCGAGACGGTGGTGGGCGGTGGCGGTGAGTGGTTGGAGGTGGAGGGCATGAAATAGTTGTTGTTGTTGTTGTTATATCAGATGGCATTTCTCATTTGCTCTGATATGAGTTTCTTTTTTCTTCTTTTGTACATCTCCAGACTGAGTGAATCATAAATCAGTCCTCCTTCTATCCCACTTCCTCCCTCGTTATCATCATCATCATCATCTTCATCTTTTCTGCCATATTCATCACCAGATTCGTTAACGCATCGGACAAAATCTTGCAGTATTTCTTGTGACCTTATTATATGCACGATCACTGTTGGAATACCGCCGAAGTCGACTTTACCCTTTCTGCTTCCGAGGTCTATGGAATAAATACCAGTTGAGCACTAGCACCGATGTAATCCTAAAAGTTGCTGGCTTCGTACCACAATTACAGAGATGATGATGATGATAATAATAATAATAATAATAAGTTTGGCACAAGGCCAGCAATTTCGGCAGCGGTGGTTAGTCAATTAAATCGACCCCTCGAAATGATGAAAGGCAAACCTCAACAACGGCGGAATTTGAACTCAGAACGTGAAGACGGGCGAAATGCTGCTAAGCATTTCGCCCGGCGTTCTAACGTTTTTTGCCAGCTCGACGTATGCCTGGTGTACCCTTATCAGACGGGTAGTTATAATGGGTGCATTAGGGTTCGTATAATTAGTATCCCAGCATCACTTTTATGCCATGCGCCGCTTTCTCACTCAATAATAATAATAATAATAATAATAATAATCCTTTCTACTATAGGCACAAGGCCTGAAACTTTGGTGGTAGGCCGAAAGGATGAAAAGCAAATTTGACTTGGCCCAAACGGGATTTGAACTTTGAGCGCAAAGTGTCGGAATAAAAGCAGCTAGTCATTCTATCCGGCGCTCTAACCATTCCGCTGGTCTGCTACCTTTGATTGGTACTTTAACGGTCCCTAAAAGGATAAAAATCAAATTTGAATTGGCCTCGGCGGGATTTGAACTCAGAACGGGTTGTAAGGGTTAGCTGGCTGATCTGATTAGGGAGGGGAGGTGAGTGATGTAGTGTTGGATCTCATTGACTTAAATGCTACCACAAGAAATCAAGAGTTAAATACCCCGGTATTTATAGGGCTGGCTAGATCATTGTGATTCATGGGAAGATTAACCTCTCTAACATTGAACCAGATACCGTAAAATAATTAATCAGTTTACTAAGCCGTCTGCACCGGTTCCCCTTTACTATTCAAAAACAAAAACAAACGAAAACAGAAAGAAAGGCAGAAACATGAAAACAATTCCCAATTGATAAAAAAAAACAATCACACTTCCCGTGTTTCGATGTCTGAGTATTCAATATCTCTCTGGAGATATTCAAAATGCTAAACCGAAATCCAATACTTTAAAGCAACTGCATAACTGAATTTTTTCTGTTAACGGCTCTGTGTAAAATGCAAGTGAATACAGAGAGGTTGCAACATTTAGTTCTGTACGTTTATGCTGCACTTCTCGTACAGTAATGAACGTGTGCAGCTAAAAAAACAGTGCAACGATTACCAGTGAAGCTTTTTAATGAAAGTTCATGACCTATAAACAACAGGTCATTAAAATTAGGGGATAAAGTTTGTAAGTTATGCTAGCCTTCGTTACAATGTTAAAAATATAGCCAGCGGCTATCGGTCCATCCAACACTGGCGACAAGACGTCTAGAAAGCATATTTATTATATTCATCGGGACGACCGACAATAGATTCATGCGGCACCACTATCGTCGTCGTCAGCGCCACCGCCTTCATCCTCATCGTCATCATCATCCTCGGACGCTATCATTATCGTTATTGATATTTTGTTTGTTTTGTTACCATATTTAAACAATACTATTGCTGCTACTAACTACAACTACTAATATCGCTACATCGATAAAATGCGTATGTGACAGACTATCTTTACGACTATATTTTCAGTTTAAGACCACGGTGGTTTATCTTCGGTTCCTGCAGTGATAAGAGCTGGCAGAATCGTTAGCACGCCGGGCGAAATGCTTGGCGGTATTTCGTCTGCCGCTACGTTCTGAGTTCAAATTCCGCCGAGGTCGACTTTGCCTTTCATCCTTTCGGTGTCGATTAAATAAGTACCAGTTACGCACTGGGGTTGATATAATCGACTTAATCCGTTTGTCTGCCCTTGTTTGTTCTCTGTGTTTAGCCCTTTGTGGGTAGTAAAGAAATAGGTATTTCGTCTGCCGCTACGTTCTGAGTTCAAATTCCGCCGAGGTCGACTTTGCCTTTCCCCCCCGGGAGCGGAGGTTGGGCTTGGCCCTTTCATATCCTTTCGGGGTCGATTATAAGTACTATTTTCACGCACTGGGGTCGATATACGACTTAATCCTTTGTCTGTCCTTGTTTGTCCCCTCTATGTTTAGCCCCCCCCCCCCCCAGTGGGCAATACAGAAACACACAAACACACACACACACACACACACAAATATATCATGTGTCATAGGAGGATCTGGTCAAAGTTAGAGAAAACTTTTGAAATATAAATAAACTTGGTCGTATATAAAAATAAGTATTATTTACCATCTTACTGTTCTATTTCATTTTGAAAAATATAAATTTATTTTATGGTATTATTGTCTATATTTTGAATTACATATGTATATGGGGGTATCAAAATCTTATAAGTGCTTAGGGCCTCTCGGAGGGTCTTGATCCGGCCCTGCGCATACAAGCACATATATGCAGGCGGAACACACGTAAGCCTAATTATAGGTTTTTGCAAAACATTGATCGGTTTGAGGATATAGAAGAGGAAACTCACCTGAGGTGTCACACAGTGGAACTCAACCCGAAATGATTTGGTTATGAAGCGAATTTCTTAACCACACGTCCATAGTTATTTATTTATTATATTTCAGTGGAGCTAATAATATCTATGCATAATTCCTTCTTTTTTCTCATAAAAGCGCATTTAAAACTATTGAAAATTTACATTAAAGTACATAAGAACCATTATTTTCCAATCAATTTCTTTAAACCAAAAATATACTATGCATAATCCCGTTCCGTCTCCCTTAATCATATCCCACTCCCTCTATCCGTACAATATCTCTGTCATTCCTCCCTCTTCCAATTTTTCTCTGCTCTTTGACTATATTTACATGACTATTATTGCTTGCATTAAACCTTTAAGCAACGCTTTAAGGAAAAACACACAACGATCTTAAATCGCTTTGGTGATAGCTTTCTGAAGATGCTGAAAGCTTCGCTCACACCTCTTTGCAAAGCTGCCTCTTTAGAACTGTCACACATCATCTCTTCCTATCTAAGCCGACGAGTCGTTAAGATAACTGGAGCGACTTAAGATATAATTGGTTAAAAGGTTTTCAATTCTGGCTTATTTTTGCGAAGATTTCATAAATCAAGCACAGCTACAATGATTCCCTACAATATCTGTCTACCCACGCACCCATCCATTCATCCATCCATCTATCCCTCGATCCATCCATCCATCCATCCATCCATCGTTATACGTATGTATGTGTGTGTGTGCAAGTGTTTGTGTATATGCGTACGTATGTATATACGTATAAGTGTGTGTGTGTGTGTGTTCCTTTATCCTGTAATTCTTTTATTTGTTTCAGTCATTTCACTGCGGCCATGCTGGAGCACCGCCTTTAATCGAACAAATTGACCCCCAGGGCTTATTCTTTCTAAGCCTAGTACATATTCTATCGATTTCTTTTGCCGGTCCGTTGATTACGCGGACGTAAACACACCAACATCGGTTGTCAAGCGATGGTAGGGAGACAAAGACAGACACACACACATACACACGCACACACACATATGTATATACCACAGGCTTCTTTCAGTTTCCGTCTACCAAATCCACTCACGTGGTTTTGGTCGGCCCGAGTCAATAGTAGAAGACACTTGCCCAATGTGCCACGCAGTGGGACTAAACCCGGGACCATGTGGTTGGTAAACAAGCTACTTACCACACAGCCACTCCTATACATGTATATATAATCTATTTCCGCCGAGGTCGCTTTGTCTTACTCCTTTCTAGGTCGATAAATTAGTACCAGTACGCACTGGGGTCGATGTAATCGACTTAATCCTTTGTCTGTCCCTTGTTGTCCCCTCTATGTTTAGGGCCCTTGGGTGGCAATAAAGAAATAAAAATAATCTTGGCTCTGTGGTAAGTAGCTTGCTAAAACCACATGGTTCCGGTTCAGTCCCACTGCGTGGCATCTTGGGCAAGTGTCTTCTGCTATAGCCCCGCGGCCGACCAATGCCTTGTGAGTGGATTTGGTAGACGGAAAATGAAAGAAGCCTGTCGTATATATATATATGTATATGTGTGTTGTTTGTTGTCGTGTTTTGTCCCCCTAGCATTGCTTGACAACCGATGCTGGTGTGTTTACGTCCCCGTCACTCAGCGGTTCGGCAAAGAGATCATATATAATAAGTACTGGGCTTACAAAGAATAAGTCCCAGGGTCGATTGCTCGACTAAAGGCGGTGCTCCAGCATGGCCGCAGTCAAATGACTGAAACAAGTAAAAGAGTAAAAGGGTGTTTTGAGATGACAATGCTGTTCTTACACCTTTTTTCACCTAAAGCGAAAGATATTCCCTCCTTAGTAACCCGTAGCGAAATAGCCTCTTACAAGTTGAAATACATCCCAAACGTATTTGAACTGACCTATCATCATCATCATTGTTCGACCGTGGTCGAGACAATGGAATTTACTATGTTTCGCCAGACTTCACGGTCCATCATAGCATTACGGAGGTCCTGTTGCTGGATGCCTGTATCCCTGGAGATTACATCAGGGTAGGAGAGTGTGCGCCCTCTGGTATTGCGAGTAGATAGCTTCCAGAGGAGAAGAGTAGAAATTACTTCTTTTTCAGCTCTACAACAATGTCCAGCAAACTGGACTCTCCTACCTTTCACAAGAGATGATACAGGTGGTAGTTCCCCATATATTTGCATTTTTGTTGGATGGCGCTTCCACGAGAGGTTTTGAGCTCTCATAAGGAGGCTAGTATAGGTTCCATCCAACCGCCTCTCGAAGAGTGTGCGCCCTCTGGTATCGCGAGCAGATGGCTTCCAGGGGAGAAGAGTAGAAATTACTTCTTTTTCAGCTCTACAACAATGTCCAGCAAACTGGACTCTCCTACCTTTCACAAGAGATGACACAGGTGGTAGTTCCCCATATATTTGCATTTTTGTTGGATGGCGCTTCCACGAGAGGTTTTGAGCTCTCATAAGAGAACTGACCTAAAGCTTGTCTATTTTCATCACTGCTTCGCGCAACAACTTCTGTATGTACGAATGTATAATTCTATGTATGTTTGTACGTATTGTGTATACAATCTACGTACAAATACGTCATAAAAGAACGAATATATACGTGTGTTTGTTTATGCCTGTATATGTTTTGTGTATGTTTACATTGGCGTGTGTTTGTTGTATTCATGTCGTGGTTTTTTAGCTTTTTTTTGTTTCTTTGTTTTGTTTTCCTCGACAAGCATAACTCGGTTCTATTAACTGTAAATAATCACCATGAGACAACAATGATTTTTTTTTTTCAACTTATTGGCTTGCTGGGCTGGCTGGCCATGAAAATAAAAAAAAAAAATAAAAAAACAAAATGCCGTATCAGGAGTCAGGCCAATACAAACAACAACAACAACAACAACACCAACAAAAGCAATAATGTAAGACATCAAATTTCTCAATGACGTAATTTAAGAAACCTTTATTTCCAGAGATGTCGGAGTCATACATTACAAGATAGCTGCTGAGTCGTGACTGAAAGAAACACAACACACACACCACACACACACATACATACATATACGTACGCACGAACACACACAGACACACACACTTATACGCGCACACAATCACCTTTTATTGACTTTGGATAGATTGCATTCAGTCCAAAACACTGGGCATACTCTCCCCCATTTCTCTCCCTACCTTCTCTCTCCTCTCTCTTTCTCTCTTTCTCTCTCTCTCTTTCTCTTTTTTTTCCCTCTATCTTTCTCTTCTCTCTCTCTTTCTCTCTTCTCTTCTCTCTTTTCTCTCTCTTCTCTCTCTCTCTCTCTCTCTCTCTCTCTCTATATATATATATATATATATATATATATATTTATACACGTATGTGTGTGTGAATATATATTGTTTGTCCCCTCTGTGTTTAGTCCGTTGTGGGTAGTAAAGAAAAAATATGTGTGTGTGTATATATATATATGTACGTGTGTGTGTGCGTGTGTATGCCTATACACATGTTTACACGTACACACATATATGTCTAAACGCACACACATACACACACACATATATACATATATTTGTACAAAGCGAGAGAGAGAGAGACAGAGAGCAATATAATATGATGGTGTAGTAAAAAACTGTCTTGGGTTACGGTTAAATATGAACGTAGCACTCATTTTCGGCTCATATTCCAGAGTGTTGTACAAGCGATACGTAAAACGATTGAAAACGATAAATAAATATATAAAGAAGAGAAGCAAACACAAACAAACAAACAAATAAAGGAATAAATAAAAGGCTTATTTAATGGGAAAAATAAAAAAGAAGACCAAAAGAAAAGCGAAAGACTGAGGTGGGCATTTGGTTTCTTTTGTAGGGGTTTTTTTTTCTGGGGGAGCGGGCCTGTGGTCTTTAAAGGTATTTCATATATATATACACATATATATATATATATAACATATATATTATATATATATAATACTATATATATATATATATATATCTATATATATACACATAAATATAATATATATATATATACATATATATATATAATATATATAATATATATCCATAAATATATATATATATATATACACTAATATACATACATTATATATATATATATATTATACATATATATATATACATATATATAGTATATATATACATATATATATATATATGATATATAACATATTATATATATATGTATATAACAATAAATATACATATATAATATATATATATACCATATATATATACATATATATATATATACATATATATATATATATATATATATTTACACATATATATACATAATATATATATATATATATATATATACACACACACATATATATACATATATATATATATACACATTATAATACATATATATATATATATAATAATATATTCCACACACACACATTATATATACATATATATATATATATATACACCACACATATATATATACATAATATATATTATATACACACACATATATATATACATATATATACAATATATCCACATATATATATACATATATATATACATATATATATATATACTATATAACCACACACACACACACACACATATATATATATATAATATATATTATATATATATATATATATATATATATACACATAAATATATATATATATTATACACATAATATACATATATATATATAATATATATACACACTCTTAACTGATAAGATGATGAAGGACACGAAGTTGCGGGTAAAGATTCACTTACTTTGTGTACGTATTCTGAAGATGTATGTCATGTTAAAAGTTAGGAAAAGGTCTGCAGAAGTCTTGTGTGTTCGTGCGCGTATTTGGTGGGGTTCTTTTGATTTATTTATTTATTTATTTATTTATTTTGTATGTCAGAGAGAGAGAGAGAGAGAGAGAATTTGATTGAAATGTAAGGACTATTAAAATTGCTTACAAACATTAGCCGCTCAGCTTGTCAGATGGAATGCCCGATACACTCACTGTTTTTTAGGCTATATATAGATATCGTTGTTGCTTGATGTGTATCTTGAAAAAGACGGGGTTTGATTGTCAGTTGAAGAAAAAAAACGAGGCAACACAGACCCTAGCAAGTAAAAAAAATGTAGTACATACATATATATATATATATACACACACACACACTTTCTTAAAAAGCAGCAAAAATATCCCCAAACTGCTACTCAGAATTTCACGTACCCGGTCGTCGGACAGTTTTGTTTTTAAATGAAGCAAGATAAAGTTATATGCAGAAATACAATTACTTTGTGTACATATATATATATATAAAGTTAATCCAAACAAGAAAGCACAAAAAAAAAACAGAACAACGCGAGGACGTGGAACAAATATAGTATTATTGGACGCTCAGGAAAGAAGGAGAGTTTAACGTTTCGAGCGGAGCTCTTCGTCGGAAACATAGGAGAAGGAAAGATCCAGAGAAGGGAAGACAAAGGACAAAAAATCGCCAACGTACACACGCGGTCACATTTTGAAAGACCGGAAGGAATACACACACACACACACACACACAGTATATAGTATATATATCGGACAGAAACAATTGTAGTGATTTGGACTAAAACCTTTTTATTTCATCTTCTTGTATTATAACATCGTTGTACTTCGCGGATATTAACGGATTTCCACATGTATATCCAGTAATAAAAGGAGAATTCCTGTTGTCTGTTAGCATATGGTAGCCGGCACCAGTAGAGGAGCTATGGAAAAGCACGCTATAAGGTTATTACATAGTTGATAAATATATATATATATATATATATATATATATATATATATATATATATATATAGTATGTAAAACTTGATTGCTGAGTATTCTAAATAATTTGCCGACAAGTATATTTTACATGCGAAGGGAGCTTCCGAATTATATCGTTAATTGTGAAAATATATTCGCCCGAAATATATTGTTAATTTTCTAAGCTACTTTAGTAGTTTTGTAACAGTGCCAGCGTATATACTTACTATGTAATGTTCTGTTATTTTGTTTGATTCAGTTAACCAGAACACTGCTGCCTTCACATCTTCATTACAAATATCGATCTCTTTGAGTGAATTCAAAACATTATTAGATTGATCGTTGCCATCTCTTTTCCAGAAAATTCTTCCAATTTTGTTTGGTTTATTGGCATAAAGAAGTGTCCATCTTTTAAACATTTTCCTATACCGCAAATGCAACAACCTTTTCTTCTTCTTCTTCTCCTCCTCCTTCTCCCTTCTTCTTCTCCTCCTCCTCCTTTTCCCTTCTCCTCCTCCTTCTCCCGTCTTCTTCTGTCGTTCCTGTCTGCATCCTGACTGCAATTAAAATACTTCATTGACTCTGTGTATTTATCATTCTGCATTGCAACACTGAAATTACATCACTTTCATCGAAGCCTTGCACCAAGCAATTTTGACTATCTTTTTCCTTGTAATTAAACGTCTTCTGACCGATGTCTGTAATCATATATTTTAATAGCCTTAACCACCTCAAAATCAACGGTGACTGTTACACACACTCACTCTGACTTATTAGAGAAAAAAAAAACCACAAAAAAATATCCTCAAACCAGCTCTTCTAAGTTTAAAGCTGTCAACTTTCTGTCTACAAGATGGCATACAAAATCTTTTGAAAACATTTGTTTCGTTGCAACGCAGAGTCAGAGGTCTCTGTTTCGGTGTCAAACATACACGCATTCATCAAGTTAAAACGTGTTCACATGCTTAAATGTGGCTTAAAATGTTCCATTAGTTAATAGATTCCACGAATATCAGTGCAACATCTAAAAAACAAAAAACAAAAAGAGACAAAAGAAAATACCGAAAAAGAAATTACTGGGTTCTCAGTTATTGGGTAAAGAGTGTTGTATTTTGAAAAAGACGTCTTTACCAATGTTGGACAAGGCGCCTGACTATTGTTTAAAAGCAAAAAATGAAAAGGAAAAATAATATTCGATATTGTAGTCCAAATAGTTCAGGTTATATAGCACTTTTAATCACAAAGCGATTAGAATCACAGCCCGTCACGAGTTAAACATGTAAAGAAGTGTTTCTCAAGGTGGAGTGCACACTCCATCGGTGGTGGCATGACAGTATTTTGGTGTAGATTTTGGTATAGATATTTTGGTGTAGGTTACTTCACTAGCTAACAAGCAAATAAAACTTACAGTAAAGTTTTAATCAAAACTTCTTTAGAAGATATAAATCCATATATATATATATATATATATATATATATATTATAAGATAGAGACGACGAGAAGAAAATGGATAATTGTGTGTTTCTTAAATGGCTTACAAACACCTTCCACGCTGCAATTGTTTTCGTTTCAGCACACGATCTCAGATCAAATCACTTGCTATGCAAGTACATCTCCGTAAACTACGATTACCCGCTAAATTACCTGCTGCCATATACCTTTTACCAAGGATATACCTACTGAGGTAATTATCAGAAGGATCTTTGGATATAGAGGCTCTAAATACCTCTAACTTATATATATATATATATATGTTTCAGTTTTGAGGCTGTGGCCATGTTGGGGCACCGACAGTGAAAATTATAGGGAAAATTATAGGGAAAATTATAGGGAGGCTGACGTGACCCGGATTCAAACCTGGGTTACTACAGTCACAACGTTTGTGTGTGTGTGTGTGTGTGTGTGTGTGGTCCTCCACCGCAGCTTGACAACCTGTTTTGGTTAGTATACATCCCCGCAACTTTGCGGTTCGACAGAAGAACTGATAGAATACGGACTAGAGCTAAAAATAAGTACTGGAGGTTGATTTGTTCGACCGCATCACCGCAGTTTAATGACTGAAACACTTAAGAGATTTGCCCATCTAGTGTAATTCAGAGTTTAAATTGCGCGCAACAAATAAACAGTACTTAGGGCTCTGTTTATATTCCTTATCGTGTAATTGTATTTGAGTAATTTCCAATGAATCAGGGCTTCGGGTTTTTACAGAGTAAGTTTACCCTATAATAAGAACGCTGTTTATTAGATAAGAGTGTGAACTGTTATAAAAAGAAAACACCTATTAAAGTCTACACTGTATAAAAAATTCGTATAAATGTAATTTTAATTTGTTTCATCAAAATGTGGCTTTCGCGTTTCTTTATTATGAAGATTTCAGAAAACTAATTCTAATTCACTGATAGGTTTTTAACACTACGAGATAGAGTTCCCTCTTTATGTTTCCCTTCTCTTTCTCAATTCTCTTTCTCTCTCTCTCATACATTCATTGCGCTACTATCTATAAACATATCAGCAAATTCATTTCCACAATTTTATGCACGTTTCATTGCCACAAGGTGTTTATTAATTATATGCATAATGTAAATTTACTAATCAAAAACCTACTGTCAAATCGTCGGGATGTGTAACTTTGTATGTAACTTTTATCCATAATGTTATTGGATTGTAGAAATGTTGATAGCAAGAACCATCGCTGAGATTGTAAACGACCACATATACATGTGTGTGTATGTGTGTGTTGTGTGTGTGTGTGTGTGTGTGTGTCCCTCCACCGCAGCTTGACAACCTGTTTTGTTAGTATACATCCCCGCAACTTTGCGGTTCGACAGAAGAACTGATAGAATACGGACTAGAGCTAAAAATAAGTACTGGAGGTTGATTTGTTCGACCGCATCACCGCAGTTTAATGACTGAAACACTTAAGAGATTTGCCCATCTAGTGTAATTCAGAGTTTAAATTGCGCAACAAATAAACAGTACTTAGGGCTCTGTTTATATTCCTTATCGTGTAATTGTATTTTGAGTAATTTCCAATGAATCAAGGGCTTCGGGTTTTTACAGAGTAAGTTTACCCTATAATAAAGAACGCTGTTTATTAGATAAGAGTGTGTAACTGTTATAAAAAGAAAACACCTATTAAAGTCTACACTGTATAAAAAATTCGTATAAATTGTAATTTTAATTTGTTTCATCAAAATGTGGCTTTCGCGTTTCTTTTATTATTGAAGATTTCAGAAAACTAATTCTAATTCACTGATAGTGTTTTTAACACTACGAGATAGAGTTCCCTCTTTATGTTCCCTTTCTCTTTCTCATTCTCTTTCTCTCTCTCTCATACATTTCATTGCGCTACTATCTATAAACATATCAGCAAATTCATTTCCACAATTTTATGCACGTTTCATTGCCACAAGGTGTTTATTAATTATATGCATAATGTAAATTATACATAATCAAAACCTACTGTCAAATCGTCAGGGATGTGTAACTTTTGTATGTAACTTTTATCCATAATGTTATTGGATTGTAGAAATGTTGATAGCAAGAACCATCGCTGAGATTGTAAACGACCACATATACATGTGTGTGTATGTGTGTGTGTGTGTGTGTGTGTTTTGGTTGATAAATCTCACAGATGCTCTGGGATGCATTATTCTGGATGTTTCTGGAGTTTTGGTGTTTTAAGCTCCTTCAGCGTAAGACTTCCTTTCCTAATTGACCCAGCCGTGTTAGTCCAAGTTCCAGTTTGCATCGCAGTAGGAGCAAACCACCCGGGTCGCAGGTATTTTGGAGAGAATAGTTTAAGGTTCGAGACGAAAAACAAAAAAAATAAAAAAAAACCCAAAAAACTAATATTTATTGTATTACAAAAGTTAGTAATGCAATGATGTATATTTTTTCACTATTTCCTTCACTGTTATTGTTGTTATTAGTGGAGGCGCAATGGCCCAGTGGTTAGGGCAGCGGACTCGCGGTCATAGGATCGCGGTTTCGATTCCCAAACCGGGCGTTGTGAGTGTTTATTGAGCGAAAACACCTAAAAAAAGCTCCACGAGGCTCCGGCAGGGGATGGTGGTGATCCCTGCTGTACTCTTTCAAACCACACTTTTCTCTCACTCTACTCTTACTTCCTGTTTCTGTTGTGTCTGTATTTCAAAGGGCCGGCCTTGCCACTCTCGTGTCACGCTGATATCCCCGAAACTACTACGGGTAAGGTAACCACGTGTCTGTGGAGTGCTCAGCCACTTACACGTTAATTTCACGAGCAGACTGTTCCGTTGATCCGATCAACCGGAACCCTCGTCGTCGTAACCGACGGAGTGCTTCCCTCCCCTTGTTGTTATTAGTAATGATAGTATGCAGTTGCGGTGTTGTTGTTTATGTTGTTGGCGGCGGTGGTGGTGGTAGTGATGGTGGTGTTGACGGTATTGGTCATTTATTTATTTATTTATTTCCTTTTGTTTAAACCTCTATTGTCTGGTACGTGACGATGTCCTCATTGTTAGTCCTTCAATAACTTTATTTTTCACAACCGAGTGGGATCGATTTCTTCAAAGTCATTCCCTAACCTCGTCATCCTCCTCCTCTTCCTCCTTTCCTCCTCCACCTCCTCCTCCTCTACCTTACGTAGTTTGCTCCTGTCTTCACCCCACCACACCTCACCTCCCACACACCTACTTCTACGTCAATTTCTTTCACGTAAGTAAACTTTCTGACAACCACCGTTTCGACTGTAAGACAATAGCTTCTACTATATATATATATATATATATATATATATATATATATATATATATATATATATATATATATAATATACTATTTATTTTTGGTGTGTATTTTATATTTTTTTCATTTCTTCAGATTTTTATTGTTGTTTTTGTTATTTATATCGTTATTTGTTTGTTTACTTTTTCGTTCGATATTGTTTTTCCCCGTAGTTTTTGTTTTGATTTTATAAAAAAAATTTTGTTTTTACATTCTACTTCCACTACGCTGGTTGTTAATAGCGAGCACCGAGCAGTCACGGTCTCTTATTGTATCGATTGTTCTACTTGATGTTAGATCAAGAAATACCCCTTCATTTCTTCTTACAACTAACCGACCGACCGACCGAGTGACCGGCCAATCAACCAACCAAACAAACAAACTAACTGACTAACCAACCAACCAACCAACCAACCAGTCAGGTAGCCAGCCAGCAGGCCTGCTAACAAACTAACCCACTCAACAACTCCCACCTTTATTCAAACATCATAAAAACGACGACCGATAACAACGAACATAGATGATGTAGAGAAGTGAAAAAGAAGTCCTTTATCTTTTAAAGAAATTGAAAGAAGGCGAGGAACTTGAGGTCAAAAGGTTTTACTTCCTTGTTTCAGTCATTTGACTGCGGCCATACTGGAGCACCACCTTTTAGTCGAATCAAATCGACCCCAGGATTTATTCTTTGTAAGCCTAGTACTTATTCTATCGGTCTCTTTTGCCGAACCGATAAGTTACGGGGACATAAACACACCAGCATCGGTTGTCAAGCGATGTTGGGTGGGGTGGGGGGTACACAAACACAGATACACAACATATACATACTCATACTCATTCGTCCAAAAAAAATGATCGTCCCAAGCGTTTACCACAACATGTAGCTAGCTCCTTCGTTCTTCGGGTTTGGTTTTCCCATTAGGTACAAGGATAAGCTGCAATACCACCATCATATCTATATAAGAATCTCACTCTCTCTCTCTCTTTATATATATATATATATATATATATATATTACCTCCGAAACGCGGAGTAGATAAAACAGGGACAACTGATGAAGGGGAATATTCTTTACGTTGCATGTCTCGTTTCTCTGTTTTTTTCGTTGTTCGAAAATAAGTTCATTTTTTATGTTTTTGTTTCTCATTGTGTTCAACGTCTTTTTGATGTCCTGTATCCATATATGCATGTATACTACATATATATGTAGCTATCTACATATATGTATGTATATATGCATATATTTATATATTTATATATATTATATATATATATATATTATATATATATAATATTCTCCATACCTGCCATCGCTGAGGAAGACCTGGTCTTAGTTTTCTAACACCCGGTGCTAAACCGATTGCCAAGATCTTCTGAAATGGATCTATAATACTGTATACTATGACTTACACACACTCACACATTCGCTTTTCCTCTTTTTCTGTTACACACACAGACACACACACACACACTTAGATATACAAGCATACAAGTGTGTGCGAGTGGGTGTCGAGCTACATAGCTATGTACGAAATTGTAAAGTGTGTGTATGTGTATGTGTGTGTGCGTGTATACTGTAGAATGATGAAATTCGTTACAGTTAAATACAATAAATAAATAAATAAATAAACATTCAACCTACCGCACAAAATCTTCTGAGACATCCATTTACAGATTTGGTGGTCTATTCGTGACTAGAAAGATCGAAATACATAGTGTCAGATGGATGGAACGCAGACTATGCGCTTACCTTCCCATCTGCGTTCCAGAATGCCTTTATTGCATCTCAGACGGCTATAATAGTGTTTCGTAGCCAAGACTAAAAGCAGTTTAACTAAAACTAAGAATGATATCAGCTTTTGATGTGTTGTCAGTCAATCTCTCAATTGTAGGATGAGACCAATTCACAAATATGTTATGTAATCTTAGCTATGCTCTTGGGGGAAAGAAAAACGAGGATAGGGTAATTCCTTGCGGTTCTCCTCTAAAATATAAAATATTTGTGTATAATGAAAAGAGTAACTAAACTGGGACGGAAGGACAGTGAAGAGCAAGCTGATTTAGTTATGTAATTAATACGTTATATTTGCGATTAACGAACCTCGCGATCAGGGTTCGATTCCAGGCTGTTGTTGCTATTTCAGATTGCATACAGCACAAACTAAATATTTTTGTAATCGTTCCACGTGGTCGTCACACGACTTTCTCGAAATAGCAAATAACTACCCTTCAACTTACACACTGTTGTCACCCACATACACACACACACCACACACACACACACACACACACACACAAGATATATCGGATACTTTAGTTCTAGATGCATTCTATAATGAAAAAACAACAAAATAACTAAGACAAAATTGTCATAATTATCAGGCCTTTTCATCAGTCATCATCGATCTTCATCGATCTCTGTCTACTAATGAGCAAATAGCTATGGAAAAAGCGCATTGTGACCAGCGGTGTATAACAACATCCAATTGTCTGACCTATATCGTAATAGTGATATATGACGCCGCATGGCCTAATGGTCAGAGTATTGTACTTACGATCGAGAGATTTTGGTTTCAATTCTTTGACCGGGCGGTGAATTATGTTTTTGAGTGAAAGTCGTTCGGCTTTTCTCAACTGATCAATAAACCAATTGAGTAAACCTATCAGTAATGTACCGATAATGACAACTGGAAACAGCCGTAAGCCAAATGCACTCTACTAAAGGGAAAAAAATGTAGTGACCATCATTTATACTGTGGTCTTATATATATATACATATATATATATTATATATATATACATACATATATATATATATATATATATATATATATATTATATATATATATATATAATATATATATATATTTGCCAACTAAATGTGGTGGTCCTAAAGAGTACGGTGTTACTGTTGTTTTTAAACCCGGAAGACATTTCCTTTCTGGGGTTAAAAACAACAGTAACACCGTCCTCTATACGACCGCCACATTTACTTGGCAAATATATATTTTACGATTCCGCACTGTTACTGTTTATCTCTCGCTCAGAGATTTAACATAACTTATCTCTCTCTTATTATATATATATATATATATACACACACACACACAGAAATAAGAAACATTAGTGACATTAGGGAAAAAGAAAAAATAACACGAAATGCGGGAAGGTGGGAATCAAAATGGGATCAGGTATTGAAGATGAAATGTTTGTGTTTGTTAACATGAATGTCTGATCTTTACGATTCTATTTTTTTTTCCTGTGATTTTCATGTTACCGTATGATTGTAGTTGCCCGAAGTTTGTTATATTTAGTATAACGTGTGAGTGCGAGAGAGAGAGAGAGAGAGAGAGAGAGAGAGAGAATGCCTTTGTACGTGTATGTGTGCTTAAAGTTTTAGTTTACTTAGACAAGTTTGTGCTCGCCTTGCTATCTCCTGCTCACACATACACGCACAGATTACACACACAATCTCTCTCTCTATATATATATGTAAACACACACAGACACACACACGTTATATTTGCATAGATATATACGAATGTGTGTGTCTTGTGTACATAGGTATTCTGTGGGGGTTTTTAATGCCAGAAACGTGAGTAAACAACCATGCTCATCATAATTGATTGACGACACACACATACTCGCACATATCGCCATTATACACACGCAAACATTTAATACACACACACACATACATATATACACACACTCACACAAATATCTACACCTATATATATATATATATATATATATTTGCATGCACGTATACATGTTTATAATTGTATAAAAATAGATGGGGGGTTTTTTTCTAGTGTGTCTACGCGTATATTTTCAATTGAGATTTAAGTTTTCGGCAGAATTCAAATCGGTCGCTAACAAAGTGACAAAGCGTCTTTATTTCGTCCAAAACAGTCCCAGCGGTTCGTGAACATGTGAGGGAAATATTGTATTCATAAACGTGAGTGTTTGGGTAATTGTAGCTGAATTCATGTAACCGGTGTATAAACATCTTTAGTATAAGAACGTATGATTACTCTAAGTGTATGTGTGTGTGTGTGTATGCTTTAAACGCATGAGACTGTGTGTATATGTTTATTTCAAAAATCTTCAGTGTTCTTTTCTTTAATTAGCGCAGAAAGGCCTCAGGCGAGCTGGCAGAAGCGTTAGCGCACCGGTCAAAATGCTTAGCGGCTTTACGGTCAAAATTTCTTCCGGCTTTACGTTCTGAGTTCAAATTCTGCTGAGGACCGACTTTGTTTTTCATCCTTTCGGGTGTCAGTGAAATAAATACCAGTTGAGTATTTGGGTTGATGTAATCGACAAGCCGCCTTCACCTAAATTTCAGATATTGTGCCTATAGTACAAAGGATTGTTATTTGAGGTACTAAGGCAGCGAGCTGGCGGAATAGTTAGCGCACAGGAAGATATGCTTAACAGCATTTTGTCCGTCTTTACGTTCTGAGTTCAAAATCCGCTGAGACCGACCTTGCTTTTATCCTTTCGGAATCGATTAAATTAGTATCAGTTGAGCAGTGGTGGTCGATGTATCCCCTTCCCACTTAAAATTTCAGACCTAGTAGAAAAACTTTAAGGCGAGAAAAACTTTAGGGCGGCGAGCTGGCAGAATCGTTAGCACGCCGTGCGAAATGCGTAGCCGTTTTTCGTCTGCCGTTACGTTCTGAGTTCAAACTCCGCCGAGGTCGACTTTGCCTTTCATCCTTTCGGGGTCGATAAATTAAGTACCAGTTACGCACTGGGGTCGATATAATCGACTTAATCCGTTTGTCTGTCTTTGTTTGTTTGTTCTCTGTGTTTAGCCCCTTGTGGGTAGTAAAGAAATAGGTATTTCATCTGCCGCTACGTTCTGAGTTCAAATTCCGCCGAGGTCGACTTTGCCTTTCATCCTTTCGGGGTCGATTAAATTAGTACCAGTTACGCACTGAGGTCGATATAATCGACTTAATCCATTTGTCTGTCCTTGTTTGTCCCCTCTGTGTGTAGCTCCTTGTGGGTAGTAAAGAAATAAGAAAAAGTTCAAGGGCGGGAATATATGCTGCCTAGCAGTTTGACTGATGCGCTTACGATTCTGCAGGAGAAACGGAAATGCTCAAAGGAATTTTGTCTACATGGTGGCCGATGAATGGGTAACTAGATAGGAAAGCAGATAGGCATGTTGGTAGGTAGGTAGGTAGGTAGGTTGGTAGTAGCTAGCAAGCTACTGGATAGCTGCTGCTACCTTGTATCAATTATTGCAATCTGCTTTTTGTTGTTGTTACCTTTTAGTGTAAGGACAGGTCAGGAGGTCTTGTCAGGGCAATATTTGCTTCAGCGATAGGAGACAGATCAGTAGTGACTGGCTCAAGGCAGCAAGTTTTCTTTAGATCAAATTACAGTCAGCGACGAGCGAGATATTTCACTTCACCTTTAACTATATCTGTACGTTGTCGTCGTCGTTGTTGTTGTTGTTGTTGTTGTGTGTTTGTGTGTGTGTGCAATCACGCGTTATTCACTTGTCAAAGACACACGTTTTCTTTCTCTCCTTCTTCGTGTGTATATATATATATATATATATATATATATGTTTATATAACGTGTATATATGTTTGTATATATACGTTATCTTGTTATTTGTATATATGCTTGTATATACATATATACCCATATGTATATAAAAACATATATGAGTATATATACATGTATGTATGTATGTATACATATATATATATATGTATGTGTGTGTCCGTGTGTGTGTTTATATATATGTATTATTTATATACATGTGCATACGTGTGTGTATCTACACACAGATACACACACACACACACACATATAAATATATATACATATATCTGTGTGTGTATGTGTGTGGGTAAATAAATGTATGCATAAATGTGAGTGTGTGTACGCGCGTATACACTCACTGTAAAGTCGAACACACACAGGCACATGAGATGTTTGTGAGAAATGTTTATTTGGAAACTGGGACTTCCCTAGTTTACTTTCTCGAGACTGTGCTGATAAAAGAAATCACTGTAATGGTGATTATTAGTGATAACATAGTTGAAGCCATCGTTTACCATCGCCACCACCACCACCACCACCACTACCGTCACTACTACTACTACTACTGGTGGTCGTGGTTTTGTAGTAATAATGTTACTAGTACTACCACTGAAAGAAAGGCAGCGAGCTGGCAGAAACGTTAGCACGCCGGGCGAAATGCTTAGCGGTATTTCGTCTGCGGTTACGTTTATAGTTCAAATTCCACCGAGGACGACTTTGCTTTCATCCTTAAGTACCAGGTACGCACTGGGGTCGATGCAATCGACTTAATCCGTTTGTCTGTCCTTGTCTGTCCTCTCTGTGTTTAGCCCCTTGTGGGTAGTAAAGAAACAGGTATTTCCTCCGTCTTTATGTTTTGAGTTCAAATTCCGGCGTGGTCGACTTTGCCTTTCATCTTTTCGTGATCAATAAATTAAGTACCAGTTGCATAGTGATGTCTATCTAATCGACTGGCTCCCCACCCCCAAAATTTCGGGCCTTGAGCCTAGAGTAAAAATGATGCGTTAGCACACCGGGCGAAACGTTTTAAGTTCAAATTCCGCCGAGGTCGACCTTGCCTTACATACTTTCAGGGCCGATAAATTAAGTACCAGTGGTACACAGGGGGAGGGGGTTAAATGTAATCGACTAGTCCCCTCCTCCCAACTTTCAGGCCTTGTCCCTATAACAAAGGATTATTACTATATCGACTGGGGAAGAAAATCTGATACATCTCTGTGGAGCGATCAACAAACTGCGAAACGGTCAGTCAGGAGACTCACCACATCGTTTTCAGTACATCGAAAGTATAGAATGGATGTTTGCATTCATATAAAGAATCTCGGTTTCTTATATTTAAATTTATTTGAGTCCTTCTGATTCCTGCTGTGCTCACAATATATGTGTGTGTGTAAGTAAATTTCTGAAACAACACAGGCGTGCCTGCGCCTATGTAAGTATATATATATATATTATATATATATATATATATTATATATATATATATATATACGTGCGTGTGTGTGCGTGCCTACACACATTCTTTTCCACTCTTGGCACAAGGCCCGAATTTTTTTTTGAGGGGGAGGGTGGCCAGTCGATTAGAACGACCCCAGTATGCAACTGGTACTTTATTTATCGACCCTGAAAGGATAAAACGCAAAGTGGACCTCGGCGGAATTCGAACTCAGAACGTAAAGACAGACGAAATGCCTATTTCTTTAATACCCACAAGGGGCTAAACACAGAGGAGACAAACAAGGACAGATTATATCGACCCCAGTGCGTAACTGGTACTTATTTAATCGACCCCGGAAGGATGAAAGGCAAAGTCGACATCAGCGGAATTTGAACTCGGAACGTAGCGGCAGACGAAATACCGCTAAGCATTTTGCCCGGCGTGCTGACGATCCTGCCAGCTCGCCGCCTTTACACACACACATATTATATTACGAGTTCTTTGTATCATGTTGAGAAACATTATTTATTTAATCTGTGATATTTATCTATTTTCGTCGCAATAATGTACATTTCCTTCGTCGTTATTTAAATAGCATTTGTTTTATTTGCAGGCATATATGATGCGGTACGGATATCTAAAATGCAAGCAACATAAACATTCTCCGTACCGTTCACGCTCAAACAGACAGCATGGTCGGCCAGGCAGTGTACAGCATCAACAGATATTATATAATTGTGATAAAACCAAGGTTATGTGGGCAATCACCCAGTACCAGAAAAGTTATCACTTGTCCGTGACAGGTAAGTTGAACCAGGAGACCAAGGAACTGATGTCTGCTTCTCGTTGTGGTAATAAAGACAAAGATGATGGCGTGTATAGGGATGAACACATAAATTCAAAAAGGAAGCACATTCGTCGTCCGGAGCCGAGACATGGCCGAGGAAACAGGGTCAATCGACGACTAGATAACAAACGACACAGTAAAAAAAATATGAACTCGCTAAGAAAACGCTCGAAGCGGGAAGCATTTCACAGACCCCGTTCAAAAATCAAAACGACCACCACCAAGGGGGAGAAGTTTTTAGCGAGAGACAAACGATCTGTCTCGTCAAATTTATCCCCATTGCTTTCTTCTAATTTACCTTTGACTTCCAAGCTGGCTTCTCTCTTGGTGGCGACTTTCTCTAAATTTCGAGCCACTAGAGGTCGCTGGAAACGGAATACGGCAAATGGTTATTCGATCGTATCCCTGACTGAACACAGTAACAGTACGGTATCAAATAATACCAAAGCGATCGCTAATGACACGTTATTAGCCCGTGAGATATTATTAAATGATGTTATTGCTGAATCAGATACACCATCGTCTAAAACCACAGCGGCGAAAGAAACAGTATCAGAAGGTGGAGTACGGACTAGTAAAACTGCAGGACACCACACGGCAAAAGTCTTAGCGCCGTCAAGGTTAAACACAATTAGCTCAGAAAACACAACATCAACATCATCGCAGTCATCACAAACACCCAAACCAATTTCTAACACATCTACTCATACTTCTAATGTAACAACCACAACAACTATAAATAATAATAATAATAATAATAATGCACGTAAATTTGTACAGTTTCAAAACTCACAAACAAAACAGAAATTAAAAACAACAGCAACACCAACACCACCACCAACAACAACAACAAAATCAATATCAACAAGTAGCAATACATGGCTGGAATATTCTGATGACCATGTACGGACGTTGAGTGACGAGCAGCCATGGAACGAGTCTTGGCTGGAGGAAGCGGTTTCGAATGGTGAAGTTGAACGCAAAGGCAGTGAAGGTAGACAAGAGCAGCGGCCATATTTTCACTCGTTCGCTTCTCAAACATTGTCGTCGTCGTCGTCGTCATCGTCATCATCATCATCATCATTGTCATCTTCATCACCATCACCATCATCATCGTCGTCTACAGCGTATGTGTCTTCGTCGTCGTGGTCATCCCTTTCACCAACTTTTACGGCAGTGTCTTCTTCTTCTTCTTCTTCTTCTTCTTCTTCTTCTTCTTCTTCTTCTTCTTCTTCTTCTCCATCGTCATCTGAATTTCGGACGAACCCGGACGACAGCAGTGGTCCTGCTGTCCACGGTTCAACCGATGGTGACCAAATTAGCAAGCGTAGTGTGATCAACTTCAATAGTGCCACACACATTGTAAATAACAATAATAATAATAATAACAATAACAACAACAGCAACAACACACACACCAACCACCAACAAAACAAAAATATAAACCATAGCAATACCAGTAATAACTACAACAACGATACAGCCACCATTGCTACAATTCTTACTACAGCCGCTACTAATGCTACTACTTTTAAAGAAGAATTTCAGTTGGATAGTAGGAGCAGCAGTAGTAATAATAGTAGTAGTAGTAGTAGTAAGTCTAATACAGATGAGATTTTCGAACACGTTTGTAATGGTAAGGAGAGATGTAATAGTAACCCAAGCACTAGCAACAACAATTGTAACTGTAACCTTAGCAGCAGCAGCAGCAGTAGTAAGTAGTAGTAGTAGTAGTAGTAGTAGTAGCGAGAGAGTTAGAGCAAGTAATAGCAGTAACTTATGTAAGTGCACCGCTATTAACGACGCCAAAGTAAACAACAGCAACACTGTAAGTAGTAGTAGTAGTAGTAGTAGTAGTAGTAGTAGCAGTAGCAGTAGCAGCAGCAGTATTAAGGGTAATAGAGATGTTGCAAACGGGCTGGACTTCGAAACAGGTGTTTATACGACAAAAACGGTTCGAACGAGACCGTTGCGAAGAGGTACGCTGACTAGAAGCTACAGTCAAAGACAGAAGGAAAGTACCAGCCCGATTGTTGTAGGTGGTAGTAGTAGTAGTGGTAGTGGTGGTGGTGTTAGTAGTGGTGGTGGTAGTGGTGGTGGTAGTAAGAGGAACAGTAGGGATAGCAATAGCAATTACTCTGATAAGTCAATAACCAATAATAATAATAATAATAATAGTAATAATAATAATAATAATAATAATAATGGTAATTATAACGAGAAAGATCATGTCAAGGGCGAGACAGAGCTGACATCGAACCCTGAACAAGAACCCGTAGGGTCGAGATTAGGCTCTTCCTTGCCGCCATTGCATTCATCATCATCGACATCATCATCATCATCATCATCATCTTCATCCTCAGAATCATCATCGTCATATATAAGAACTTTTGCTCCATCATCATCATCATCATCATCAATTGATACGTCATCATCATCATCGTCATCGTCACCAATCACACCGCCACATTCATCTTCAACACGTGAAAAACTGGCTTTCACATCGGTGCCTCCTCACCTCACATCCGACACAGCTCTTTCGACGACGGCCACTGTGGCCACAGGTAAAGAAACGACTCAGTCAGAATCGGCGACGACGACGACGACGACGAAGACAACGACGGCAACAACCATAACGACAGACGACGAAGACAGAAGACCCGCAATCGCTACATTAGCGACACCAGTTTTGGGTACAAACGACCAAGACGTAAATGACGTCATACACTCAGACAGTGACATTAACAATAATAATTATAATTATATTAATAATAATAATAATAATAATAATATTAATAATAATAATAATGATAATAATAATAATAATAACCGAAACTTAAGGTCTTCTGTACCTTTACGTTACACCGAAACCGTTCCAGCTGGGATAATAAAGTTGGGAGCCATTTCAAAACTTGAAGAATTAACCTCATATTATACTAACCAAAATGACATCAACTATTTAAAAGATGGCGAATATAATGTAATTCACCTAAAGAAACTCTTTATCAAATTGCTCAGTCAATCAGAAACGGCGACACACTCGTCGCCGAAGTTGCCAACAGTGACTTATTCACCGTTCTCTTTCACGATAAAACCAAATATCATCCAGTGGACAGAGCGTCCGCAACCCCCGCAAACGTCGGCGCCTCATTCCAGGTGGTGGAACCAACCGCATACGATTTCCTATCTGCTGTCGGTCATCAGATTCGGACTTCGCCCGAAAGAGCTGCAGCATCGTACGCGGCAAAATTATCTGCGGGAGACGGCGCGCCGTTTGAAAGAGACAGATCCTCTTACGTACAACGACTCGCCGCCGGTGCATCAACGCAAACGCCGCTCGCCCGTAGTGAACAAGGCGAACGGCTGGGGACAAATGTTTAAAAAGAAATTGATACGCTGGCGTTTGTTAGATTCGGGATACAGCAACCGCATCCCCGTGGAAGAGCAGAGAGCTACTCTTACACTCGCCTTCCGGATGTGGAACGAAGTGATTCCCTTAAACTTTGTGGAGGATATTACCAGTCACGTGAAGGATGTCGATATACATATTGCATTTGGTCAAGGTAAGTTCCTTTAATATTAATTACTAAGAAATTTCCTCCGTTCATCTTCATTATATATTACCTTATTTTCTTGTCTTGTGGAGGCGCAATGGCCCAGTGGTTAGGGCAGCGGACTCGCGGTCGTAGGATCGTGGTTTCGATTCCCAAACCGGGCGTTGTGAGTGTTTATTGAGCGAAAACACCTAAAAGCTCCACGAGGTTCCGGCAGGGATTAGTTAGTTAGTTAGTTAATTTGGCTCAAAAGCAAATAGCAAGGCCATGTAGGGGGACATGGAGTTAAGTACAGGGTGGTGTTCATGTAAAGAGTTCTGGCCACTTGAGGTCCAGGGAGGCTTTGAACAAAGCGGTCGTCGGCATCTTCACCATCTCGTCTGGCAGCTTGTTCCACGGATCCGCAACCCGGACGGAGAAAGCTCCTCTCCTTCGATTGAGATGAAATCGTCGCAGGTAGAGCTTTTCGGAATGACCCCGCAGCCGACGCTCCGGAGCAGGAGTGAAGAACAGCTCTTTCGAGAGGTTACACTTCCCGCTTATGATGTGGGCGAGAATGAGATCACCATGGTGGTGATCACTGCTGTACTCTTTCACCACAACTTTCTCTCACTCTTACTTCCTGTTTCTGTTGTACCTGTATTTCAAAGGGCCGGCCTTGTCACTCTCTGTGTCACGCTGAATATCCCCGAGAACTACGTTAAGGGTACACGTGTCTGTGGAGTGCTCAGCCACTTACACGTTAATTTCACGAGCAGGCTGTTCCGTTGATCGGATCAACCGGAACCCTCGTCGTCGTAACCGACGGAGTGCTTCCATTCATCCATTTTCTTGTCTTAATACGACTTTTCGGTACATTTACAAATGGGGCTCCAAATTATAATTAGAACGACGAATCAATTTTATTCATACGGGAATTAATTCAATATTTTTATGCAAAGCGGATCTGTTCGGTTTGAACTGCAGTTTTTTCTAGCGGTGTCATATGAAATTGTCACCCATAATTATGACCCTAGTATCGATCTATTGCATTTCAACCTATTTTAGGGTTAGGATTAGAGTTAGGGTTAGGGGGAAGGGTATCTTTTTTTTCTTCACAAATGTAAATAAATCCAATCTGTTTCTTAAACGAGGGACATATTCATACGGCACAGAGTGTTTTTTACTCCAATAGACGTAATTGATTGGTTGAAATTGCAAAAATTGAAGAAAAAAACAAAACAACAAATATCTTACAAACTATAGAATTTTCTCAATAAAGCCAAGAGAAAATGATGTTTTATAAACACATTCTACCAGTATACGAAGTTTAAAATTTTTTAGTTGCCTAGAAATTATGTTAAAAACTGCCGTCCAAACCGAAAAGATCCTGCAAAGCTGAATAGCATAATATCCGGGATAGCGTGAGCAAATTAACCACATGGTTATTACATTTTCCATTCTCACTCACAGCAGTTCTTTAATATACTATATGACCATAATAAGTTTTAAACCTTTTTGAAAATAATTATCGAAAAAAATAATAATTATCCAAAAAAAAAAAAAACTCCAACGGTCTGAATGAAGCTCTTCACAAAAGACAGGAGTTTTTATCAAATCTCAATATCAATCTATATCAGAAACCTTCACGACTGGGGTTTTTTATCTATGTCCTTATATTTGGCTTGTTTTTTTTTTTGGTTTTTTTTTTGGTTTTTCTTACTCTTTTTTTTTTTGCTTTTATTACTTGCATTATTAAAGCCCTACTCGTATTTCATGCGGGAAATGTTATTTACAAATATTACTGACAGTCACCGGGTTTTTGAGTTTTTTTTTGTTGCTGTTGTTTGGTGGGGGTTTTTTTTTGTGTGTGTGTGTTTTTTTTTTCTTCTTTAATAATAGCTACACTTTGAAATGTCAAAGAGAAATATGAAGTTTGCTTGTTAAACTGACACAGCATATACACACCCATTCATCCAATCATCCATTTCGTCAACACATGTAGTTTTCATAGACATAACATACATTCGCACACAAGTGCGTAGTAACCTTAGAAATGATAGTGAGTCAGCGATGGAATATCGGATCTAGTTGCTTTGTGTCGTGTTTGACTCGTATGTCCGTGTGTGTATGTATGCACATATATACGTATATATGTATGTATGTGTGTGTATGTATGTATGTATGTATGTGTGTATGTATGTATGTATGTATGTATGTGTGTATGTATGTATGTATGTATGTGTATGTATGTATATATATGTATGTATGTATATATATGTATGTATGTATGTATTTATATGTGTGTATGTATGTGTGTATATACATGTGTGTATGTATGTGTGGATACATAAGTATATATATATATGTGTGTGTATGCATATGTATATATATATGTGTATATGCATATGTATATATATATGTGTATATACATATGTATGTATATATATGTGTATATACATATGTATATATATGTGTGTATATATACATATGTATATATATGTGTGTATATACATATGTATATATATATGTGTGTGTGTATATACATATGTATATATATATGTGTGTGTGTATATACATATGTATATATATATATGTGTGTATATACATGTATATACATATGTATATATATATATATATATGTGTGTATATACATATACATATATATATATATATATTTTTCGTCTATGAGAATTGGTAAACTGAAACAGCGATGGGTGAAAAAATCTCTAATTACTAAAAACAAAAAAAAAACAAAAAAAAGAAGCCCACGCTTTTGAACTGAGACTAGCTTTTGGTGAAATATTCAGCAATGAAAGAATGATGGGTATTCCATAATTTCATACTAGAGTCATTCTAACAACTATCTGTAGAACCTACCAAAAATCCGAATCTATAAATTAATGAATTTGTATCATTAAGCATTAGAGAGGCAGGGGGTGGGTCGTAAAAATGATAGAAGTGGTGGTGGGGGGTTGGACTAAATGTCATGCAACATTTAGCTCCATGTGTCTTTACGCTATGGCTTCAAATCTCACAATGGTTGATTTTGACTTTCAACCAATGAAGGGCTCAGATACTAACTACCACCTATGTTTTAAGATTGATTGAATTGATTATGTCTCTTGTGTACAAATATGAGAGCTCGGGTCGAGATACATAGTACTACTGTTGGACACAGGTTAGAATAATCTGGTTCTGTACATATTCTGTGTGAAGCGTCATCCATCTTCATGTCCTATGGAACCGAAAAGCCCCAAACTTCGCCACAGTATTATTTGGGTAGATAAAATGAGATCTCTTGGTTACCTGTAATACCTCTTGCTAGTTTCACAATAATTTTATAAAAATTGAGCTCAATGCATCAATCAATTTCATAACGCTCTTTGCTTGTCAAGAAGTACCAATGAATAGTAAAGATCGACTGGGCCATTGGCAACATGGCGTCTAAAACTGAAACTCGAAACTTTGTTTCTAATTAACAAATATCAATCATTCATCTTCACACTCTCTCTCATTACTCATTCACCTATCGTTATGTTGATCTGAGTTTCAAAATGAATGAGGTTAGCGACATATCCACAAGCGTTTGATATTACAATTCACATCATCTGTATTTTGTTTCTTGATCACAGAAACAAACTCAAATTTCTGGGATTGTTTTACTTTTCTTTCTGAAGGACTTTATGGAAATGTTTCTGCGATCTGATGATGCTCTTTTTGGCAAAATAGACAGTTAACTGTCCACTCGTATTTCGTGACTTCTTATTCACTACAGGAGATGAAATGTCTGTGAGCAAGACACAATTCGATTTTGCTTCTGCTCATAGACTTTACAGAAATTGTTTCGTTTTAAAAAGCACTCACATTTAGTTATTGTTGTACAAACACTTAGTTACCGTTACAGTAATTCCTCGACTATCGCGGGTGTTACGTTCCCAAACCCTCCGCGATAGGTGAAAATCCGCGAAGTAGAAACAATACTGTACTGTATATATATATATTTTTTATTTCTATAATTTGTATATATTTATTTTATTATAAATGATAAACAAATCCTATCACTCACCACCCGAGTCCAGTTTTCCATACAGTATGTTGCGATTCTTTGTTTATTCATCTACGGTATACTATGTATTTTCTTTTAATATATTTTAATTAATGTGTTATACAGTGCAGTACGGCACTCTATTTTTATTTATTTATTAATTTTTAGACGCGAAAATGCTTATTTTACCACAGAAATAATTAAAATCTAAAAAAATATAAATACCTATCGGCCGCAGAAACCCGCGATATACTGAGTAGTCCACGATATAAATTTACGTATATTAGCCAGAAAACTCTGCGATGTACTGAGTGCGTGATAGGTGCACCGCGATATGACGAGGGAATACTGTATACTAACTAAGTTTCGTGTTTGAAGATACGAAGTTTAAGTAGCAAAATCGAACGAAACAATTGACAGCCGTAACATGCACACGTCAAATCACTATGACCTCGGGGACATAGATTCGCTCTGACTTTGAGATGTACATGAATGACATAGGGGTGGGCGTATTAAAAGTAGTTCTTTGAGTTAATTTTAATATTTTTAAAAGATGCACGTTGAGATAATTAACCAACTGAACTAAGTTCGATATCAATCGCCTGCAGGAATTATTTCTTTTATGATGCTGTTACATTATGTAAAAAACTAAAACAACTGACAATCATGTCTTTCTATTTCTCTACCCATAGTTGTCAGGTGTTTATATGAGGTTATGAATAACAAGTCAAGTGTTGTGAAATGCTAGACACATGACCTAAATGCATTAGTGACATATCACTATTTCTCTTCCCGTTCTCAATTCAAATCCAAGATAAAATTTGTCTCCCAAGTTTTTATGTTTTTGCGAAGGATTCGTGATCAATAGAAATTGCTGATAAGCGCTGGAAATGAAGAAATGGCGAATAGATACCGAAAATTAGAATTTAGAAACGGATAAACTCCTCAGCTCTGAGCAAACGAATAAACTATACACTCTATATACTGAGTGGGTTTATTTCTTTCAGAAGTTTTACCAGCCAATCACACACACAAACACACACACATTGCCGTCCAAGAATTTGGACCTGGAGATCTCCATTTCCAGCGACTTCGACAGCCACCTTCCAGTGGTGTCGGGCGTCAACGAAAAGCCCTCGACTACAACAAGACGACCAAAGTTTTTTTTTTCTTCCAAGGTCTGGGGTCTCCCGCCCCTAAGCCCTAGACCATCACCTAATCACCCTTACCCGTCTTGTTGCTTAACAACAACAACAACACACACGTTGGAAGCTGATAACTCGCACCATCATTTTGCACTACTCAACTTCCTTGCTTCGTGCGATCTTTCAGTTGACAATGAAATGACGATGTCGTTTGAAAGATTGCATTGCGAGAATAACTCAGATGGAATGACAGACCTGTTTTAAAAATTTATATTCTACATGTATGGATTCCTCCTTTTCCCTTTGTAGCTCGTAAGAATATATTTATATAGGCGAAGAAAGCGGGACTTGGAAGTCACCGCCAATCTTCTCCTGGTAAAAATTGAATGAATATGTTCTGTACAGAAAAGTCTTGAGTAATCATACAATTTAAACTTAAGTTCTTATTATGGATTTAGCAAGAAGGCGAACACACACGCATACATATATGTATTTGCCTACATGTTATATATATATATATACACGCATACAGAGAAAGAGAGAGTAGAGAGATAGACAGGCAGAAATTCAAATGGATGGATAGATAGATAGATATACTATGGCGAGTGTGGGTTGAAATTTTATGAATTCCTCGACATCTAATATGATGAGAAAAAAGAAAGTAATCTAAAATGAACACTACTCATGTATATATACATACAAACATATATATATATATATATATATATATATATAGGGAAAGGGAGATGGGTTGGGGAGAGAATTGTGTGTGTAAACATTTCACACCAATGTAGAAGAATCGTTACTGATATCTAAGACATATGCCTATGTGTCTGTAGATGAACGTCGACTATATTACCTTACAGCATTGGTAGCATGCAGTTCTGAGAACTGTCACTAATGTTAGACAAACCAGAAAACATGCATGCCATCAGCCGGATTCCGCCTCCATAAAAATGTCTTGTTCTAGCATTAATTATCGCTGTTAGAGCCGAGCCGTGTATATTGTAAAAGAGAGCGAGAAATATGCAGGAGGATGGGTCGAAGAGCTTGCCAATTACAGGTAGACTACGGAGCAACGTTTTACGAGCGGTGAGGGTGGAGGGGGATGAATCGGTTGCGGGGCGGAGGGGGGCTTGGTGAGACGGTATTCACTACGAAGAAAATGTAAGAAATTAAAATAAGAAGAATACGAACAAAATATAAACGTATTAAAATTAATAAGACTTGTTTGCCTCATATATAGATAGATAGATAGATAGATAGAATCCGTACACAGCTACAGTACAAAGGTGTTTATAGCGTTATTTATGCACACAGGTGCACACACATATGTATTGGGAAAGATAACACTTATTTACAATTTTCGCCATGGTGCCTTATCTAACTGGCATATGTATATATATATTTGAATCTACGTGTTCAGTTCTGGATCAGTCAAAACATTTTTAATTGTGCATATAACCATATATGTTAAAACTTTACATTACGATGTGTGTGTGTGTGTGTGTGTGTGTGTATTTTCAATGTGTACAAATAACATGGAAAAAATAAATAAATAGTTACCAGGGTAGCAAAAATTCACATAAGTGCCAAGGATGTTACACCTTACTTATAAAGTTAGAAATTCCAGGGTTTGGTGAAATATTTTTGGTTAACATAGATAAATTAAGAAATGGAGTTAAATGCAGATGTTATTCAAATCTTTATACTACCGACATATGTTTCGAAGAAAACATTGATATTATTCCGGAGGGAATAATCTATATATATATATAGATGAGAATGTGTGTCTGTTTGTCTGTCTGTGTGAATCCCTAAAACTTCAGAACTACACAACCAATTTCATTCAAATTTAACACATGTCTTACTTAGGGTCCATGTAGTGTTATAGTGTTATATGTAGTGTTTAACTTCTTGCCTAGTGCGAGCCCAGAGCAATATCATATCTTCTCCACTATTTCAGTATTACGTGTCAAAAGTGAAACAAAAGTATCTCTCTATTGTAATGTCAGATATTTTCACTTTAATACAGAAACTATTAAAGTGAAACGATTATCTCACATATATACATACATACATATATACACCCATACACACACATACATTCACACACACACACACACATATATACATGTACATATATGTACATATTCATATCTATTATATAACAGTCTGTCTTTATGTGTGTTCGTGTGTTACTTATGCATTCGAAAACTACTGCACCGATCCTAATGAAATTTGGAACACAAGATCAAAGCCTAGGGAGAAGAGTAATGGTGTGCTTCATATAATTTCATGAGCCAAAATTACTGAATAGATCCTTATGATATTTGGAACTTAGATTCAATGCATAAGGGTGGGTATAATGCAATATGTTTGGTTTGAATTTGAGATGGCTTAAATGGGATAGAAAACCCCATGAAAATTCATAAAGTTCGATGTTGATGAAATTTCAACCACGGGTTATTGACACACATCAAGAAGTATTCGCAAAGTTTCTACTTCTCATGAGGATTCTAAAACTCTCATGGGGGGCCTTAATTTCCAAATTTTAGTCCTTTTTTATGATCCAAAACTAAGTCAAAAGTACTGAATAGATCTTTATGAAATTTCATGCAAAACTTGTTGCAGGGACCTTAATTCAGGAGCCATTGTTAAAACAACAGACCTTTTCTTAAAAAAAAAAGCTACAAAACTTGTTTGTTAATTGACTTTTCATCACCGTTACCTGCGTAAATTACGTAAGTAACTTCAGGTTAGGAGGGTTCATCGTTTGTACTTATCAAACTTCGATAAATACATTGTATGGTCCTCCAATCACTACAACCGAGTACGAAAATATAAACGCTCTAAAAACTGTATTTTCTGTTTGCTCCACCAAACGTGTATGTGTTATTTTTACTGTTTTCAGCCTGGGACCGTAGTTATACTGGGGCTACGCCATTAGTGTAATTGCTAGTTATTTCAACACATTTCCCCGGCCCACTTCAGGTTTTGCTTTGCGGGTAGCAGTGAGTTGGACAAAGTTACTCGCATCAGGGTTTCTTGCTGTGGTTTGGGTTTATCTGGTTTCTCCTTTATAAATTTGCCTAAAGGTTCTTTGAACTGATCCACGTCTACGTTTCGTAAATCTCTGAAGCTTTTGGCAATTTCTTGAAAAGCTGTGTGCCTTTAAATCCTAAGCTATTACAGTGATGTGACTATATACTAGATGGGAAGAGTGAGATCTTTGATGTTATGATGCAACTTAGAGATTGGAGGTTCGCATAGCTTTCAATCACAAAGTTAGGTGCTAGACCCCGCAGAATCTTCCATGAACATCTCTGCATATCTTTCGCGCCTTCTCTGTCTGTCTCTCCCCCCCCTCTCTCTCTCTCTCTCTCAGTAACTGATATATGTATAGAATATGATACTAATCATATAACGAGGTCTATATATATCTGACACACCGCTTCCCATTGTCGACCTTGCGGATATGTAATTAAGTATTATAACTACAGCTTTTGTTGGTCGTACTCACCTTTAGTGATTCAGCTAGTTTTTTTTTCTCTTTGGTGCGGATGGTAGTTGTGGTTTTGGTGGTGGTGATATTTTGAAAATATTTGGAATAGTTTTAGAAATATTTGGATATATACAGCTCTCAAATTATAGGAAGTACCCAGCGAAGGATAACGGTATACCATTACAATTTACACACACACACACACACACACACACACACACACACACACATACTGGAGGAGAAACCTGTAATGAAATCTGGTGCAGTAACTAGACTATTTATGAAATTGTTTATGTATTAGGTTTTGTAAGGGAGAAAATTGCTTAGAATACACACATACACACAGTGAGCAGAGAAAACAAGCTATTGAAACGAACATAATGAAATTTTTCGAAATATCACTAACTGGTTTTTTGGTTTAGTTCAAATTTACGTAACTCTTCATATCAAGTTATTGCCTAATTCTGTATTTTTGCCATTTTATATTACATCGCTATGAGAGTTCAACACGGCTTCTATATCAAGCCCAAGACGTATGGTAATTTGTTATGCATTTTGGCACGTCTAACCATCACAGTGTGTGTGTGTGTGTGTGTGTGTGTGTGTGTGTGTGTGTGTGTCCATCTTCTTCGCCGCTGTTCTTGGGGGAGTTGCAGTTGGGAAAGAATTTTCAAACACCTCCTCTGTAGGATCCATAAGAAACGAACGTTATTAGAGTTTCCGGCTGGATTCCCAAGCGTGACCAATTGAAAAGTATGGATATTATCGCGACTAAAAGCTGTGCTCCAGCATGGCCGCTGTCAAACGAACGAAACAAATATAAAAAGAATAATATATATATATATATATATTTATATATATAGCCGAGGGATTAAAATTAATCAAAGGACATACTAAGTATGTCTACCTGCTAGAAATAACAGTCAAAACTTTTATTAAATCGCCCCAAAAAAACACTGATGAAAACTACAGAAATCAAACGAAGGCAAAGTCAGGTGTAATAAGAGTTTTGACTGTTATTTCTAGCAGGTAGACATACTTAGAATGTCCTTTGATTAATTTTAATCCTTCGACTATTTAATGCTATTTTTTTGGGCCTGCTATCGCCTGTGTCATTGATCTGTTATTATCATTTTTAAAATAGTTACATTGGATAATAGTAGAATTAATGACACCTTCGTAAATTAATTTTTGGTGATTATATATATATATATATATATAATATATATA
>NW_021832429.1:0-2500 GCF_006345805.1 Octopus sinensis | reverse complement strand
TCTATCTATCTATCTATCTATCTACCTATCTATCTATCTATCTATCTATCTATCTATCTATCTATCTATCTATCTGTGTGGATGTGCATATGTATGTGGTGTATGCATGCATATAGATATATATGAATACCTATATGTATATCTTCATATGAATATATGCATGTATATCTGTGTATATATATATATATATGTGTCCCTCCATCTCCCGCTCTCTCTCTCTCTCTCTCTCGATATATATATATACACACATATATATATGTATATGAGGGTGTTTATATATCTCTTATGGAGCTATAAAATAACGCATACTAACAACCAACACTCACCAATTCGCATAGTTCTTACTACCACATAACTATATACTTACCATATACGTAATGCACACACACACACACATACCTATATATATTGTAGATATACTTATGTATAAGGAGAGCAGATTATTCGTTGAATAACAAAACCTAGTTTACTATTTTTTCCTCCATCTTCTTCTTCTTCTTTCATACCTACCCATTGTGATTTTTCAGGAATTCTCATAAATTGTTAGTGATGCTTCCGAATAACAATTTGGCACTCTTGACTTTTCGAGTGCTTTTCAACCATTCCAATTCTTTTGCAGTTTTATTGTATCTGCTTCATGTTTCTGTATGTATTGTGTATGATGTGTATGGTTTTTGCTTGAATATGTATCTATGAATGCGCGTATGGCGTGTAAGTTCGCTTGCGTAAAAGTACGGGAAGTAAAATATAAGAAGAAAGTTATGTATGTAGATTATCTGATCTATCTATGTAACCATCGATCTTCTCCGCCCACTATTCATAGGCACCTCTTCTCGGGTACCTCTTCTAATTTTTTTATTTCTTATTTCTTTACTGCAAAATGCTTAGCAGTATTTCGTCCGTCCTTACGTTCTGAGTTGAAATGTTTTTCATCCTTTCTGTATCGATAAAATAAGTACCCGTTGAACACTGGAGTCGATGTAATCGACTATTTCTCTCCCCCAAATTTCAGGCCTTGTGCCTATAGTAGAAAGGATTATTTTCTCGCTTTTTTTTTTTTTTGCAATTTGTACTTTTCTTCTTTTCGCCCTTTTCAAGCCTAGCCAGGCTCATGGGCCGGTTTCCCGGTTTCTGTGGCGTATGTGTTCCCCCCCAGCTGGACAGGACACCAGTCCATCGCAGCGTTACCCAAGAAGCAGAAAGAGAGAGTGAAAGAAAGTTGTGGCAAAAGAGTACAACAGGAGTCACCACCACCTCCCTGCCGGAGCCTCGTGGAGCTTTTAGGTGTTTTCGCTCAATAAACACACACAACGTCCGGTCTGGGAATCGAAACCGCGATCCTCCGACCGCGAGTCCGCTGCCCTAACCACTAGGCCATTCGCCCCCACAATCTGTACTTTCGGTGGAGCCTATGTGTTTAAGCAACCTCCAAATACATTTAGCTGGACCTGTTTAGAACCAGAAAGTCCTTCATTACCGTATAAGGCGAACTATTTATATGTCGGAGCCGGAGTAACTGCTACATGTGCAAACATTTTAATGTGTTTTCCGGCATACATGTCGGGATAGTATATAGTGTAAACTGGTGGTGTAAATACGCAGTGCAAACATTTAAGAACTGTCACTATCTTTTCAAATCCTGCAGCATTTCGCATGGAATGTTCGGTCCTTCAAAGGGTTTTTTGGTATATAAATCGACCTACCTTTTTTCGGTTGTAAATTTTGGCCTCGTATATCGGTAAATGTAGTAGACCGCCTTCAAAAGATTCCACCTTATAGATTAGCAAATCTTTGCTCATCGATGCGTTACAACCACAAGTCCGCTGAAGTACTAAGGTCTTTCGTTTATCTCTCCTACTGATACCACAACAGTTCAAGTTTCTCTGAACTAACTAATTATCTACCAACTCCTCTTTTACTCTTAGTCATCAATCCTAACTGTGTTTCATTCGACAAATGTCACATTAAGAGTGTTTATTAGAAACGAAACGACAATGGAGTCTAACTTCATAATATGCTGCTTTCTAGTTCTTGTCTTGTCAACAAAGCTTGTTTCACTCACCAGTCTTTTATGACTCAATAAATTAATTGCCATACCCATTGATTTATGGCATCTACTGTCGAACATTTGACTCTTACGTGTAGCCCGCCTACTTATAGGTTATAAAATAAATATCGGTAATATAGTGCAATGAGTAGTGTAATGTCAAAGGTTAGAAACAACATACACTCCTAACCTCAACAAGAAAATCAAGACGAAAATGATACCATAAGTAAACTATAACTTGTCTGCGTGGTAGAGAAGACAGATTTTTTTCTCTATATATATCTCTTTCTCTCTCTCTATTTTTTTTTTGACTCACTATCTAATAACGAATGTTACGCGACTGAAAAAAAATGTTTAACCAACAGAGAAAAAGCCTCGGGAATATTTCTATTTTTAATAAGAACATTGCAGTCTATCTTACAATTCTTTTCACAGTTAACTAGTAAATTTGCC